>NW_028246530.1:0-31816 GCF_964263255.1 Lissotriton vulgaris | reverse complement strand
CCATCCCCGGCAGGGAGGCACCAATGATGCTCTGTCCCATCGCAGGCAGGGAGGCACCAATGATGCTCTGTGCCGTCCCACGCAGGTAGGTACCAATGATGCTCTGTGTGTTCGCAGGCAGGGAGGCACCAATGATGCTCTGTGCGGTCGCAGGCAGGGAGGCACCAATGATGCTCTGTCCCGTCCCAGGCGAGGAGGTACCAATGATGTTCAGTGCCGTCCCACGCAGGGAGGCACCAATGATGCTCTGTGCTGTCCCACGCAGGGAGGTACCAATGATGCTCTGTGCGGTCGCAGGCAGGGAGGCACCAATGATGCTCAGTGCGGTCGCAGGCAGGGAGGCACCAATGATGCTCTGTGCTGTCCCACGCAGGGAGGTACCAATGATGCTCTGTGCGGTCGCAGGCAGGGAGGCACCAATGATGCTCTGTGTCATTCCAGTCAGGGAGGCACCAATGATGCTCTGTCCCGTCCCAGGCAGGGAGGCACCAATGATGCTCTGTGCCGTCCCAGGCAGGGAGACACCAATGAGGCTCTGTGCGGTCACAGGCAGGGAGGCACCAATGAGGCTCTGTCCTGTCCCGCGCAGGGTGGCACCAATGATGCTCTGTGACATCCCAGGCAGGGAGGCACCAATGATGCTCTGTGCTGTCCCAGTCAGGGAGGCATCAATGATGCTCTGTCCCGTCCCAGGCAGGGAGGCACCAATGATGCTCTGTGCTGTCCCAGGCAGGGAGGCACGAATGATGCTCTGTGCCATCCACGGCAGGGAGGCACCAATGATGCTCTGACCCGTCGCAGGCAGGGAGGCACCAATGATGCTCTGTGCGGTCCCAGGCAGGGAGGCACCAATGATGCCCTGTGCCGTCCCATGCAGGGAGGTACCAATGATGCTCTGTGCGGTCCCAGGCAGGGAGGCACCAATGATGCCCTGTGCCGTCCCATGCAGGGAGGTACCAATGATGCTCTGTGCGGTCGCAGGCAGGGAGGTACCATTGATGCTCTGTGCGGTCGCAGGCAGGGAGGCACCAATGATGCTTTGTCCCGTCCCAGGCGAGGAGGTACCAATGATGCTCTGTGTCATCCCAGTCAGGGAAGCACCAATGATGCTCTGTCCCATCCCAGGCAGGGAGGCACTGAGGTTCCGGGTTTTTATGGACCCGGCGGTGCCAGGGGAACACCCAAAGACCTCTTGAGTTCTTCCTGTTTCGGACCACAGAAACACAGAGTCTTCTAGGTGATGTCAAGGATCGAGTTTATTGGTTGCAACCAGTAACAGGTATCCTAGAAGTACAACAGCATGTAGCGCATGTAGGTTCTCAGGAGACTGCTCGTTTTTACAGAACCAGTCTTCAGTTTTTATACAGAAATTTACACTTCAGGCAAGAATTCTTTGTTTTTACAGTTGGTCATATAAATATTTCTACTACAAAGAAAGAGCAGAGTCATGATGGCAAGCCCATATTTTCGTTTGTCGAGTTTGTGATAGATTACCCAGCGAGGCCCAGAACTTACATCAGATATTGATGAACCCTCAATAAAATCGGGCACCTTCTCCTTGTAAAACTAGTCATAAAGAAGAAACGGGGACAGGTGTGTGTGTGATTAGACGTGGTTTGTATGCGAGGAATGGTTTATGACATGTTGTGCCTTGATACTAATCTCGCTCGGCTATTGGGATGGGGACTGCCCGAACAGGTTTGGCTTGAGGCAGTGGAGTCAGCTCGCCCAGGTCACAGAGGAGTCAGCAAAGGTGTGCGTGTCCTTTCAGATCGAATTCGGCCTTGGTCAATTGACTATGTAAGGGCAACCACAAGATGGATGCCGCTCACAAAATGGAATCCGAAGGTTCAAGACAGAAACTACGATTTCGGGGTGATTTCGTCACTCGATCATGACGCAAATGCATAGGTATAATGTCTCGACCATTACCAAATTCGTCATGATACGATGATATTTTTGACATGAGTGTAGAGCTTCGGTACCACAAAATAACAGGGCCCAGAATTCTCATTTCTCAGTACCACAGAACCTCCTTTTGCCCTTATATAGGCAATAACCTACACTCACGCTAATCTGATTCCAGGTCTGTGTGCATAAAGTCACTGAGGTGCTGCTGTAGCATCATCCTATTACTTAGTTCATCTCTTGATACAGGCTTCCCGTTGGACTTGACCCTCTTGGCAGGGTCATCCCTGAACTTTTTGCCTTCCTCCAATATTTTCTCTGACCTGTTTTTGTTGGTTTAATGACTGTGGGCACTTTACCACTGCTGACCAGTGCTAAAGTGCATTTGCTCTCCCTATATAAAGTGTAACTGTGATTGATACTCCTGATTGGTTCATTGGATTTACTGTCAGTCCCCAGTAAAGTGCACCAGGAGTGCCAGGGCTTGTAAATGCCAATACTGCTAGTGGGCCTGCAACGCTGTTTGCGCCACCCACAGAAGCAGCCTTTTTAAAATGTGTCTAGGGTCTGCCATTGCAGAACCTGCGTGCAGTCTGGTACTGTCATGCTGGCTGGGCAAGTGCACACACTTGCCAGCCTCTAAACCTTCCCTTAACTTCATATTAGTCACCCCTAGGGTAGGCCCTTGGGCAGGGTGCATTGTAAGTGTAAGGTAGGACAAGCCCTGATGTGTGTGGCATGTTATAATAGTGAATTACAGCCAAATTCATTTTTCACTATTGTAAGGCTACCTGCTCCCTTTAGGCCAGATGGGCTGCTGGAATTATGACACCAGACCTAGCCTTACCTTGACTCGAGGAAACCGCCATCGGGCAGCGCAGAGCCGTGAGGGAAACGGCAGGAAGAACACCGGGAAGCACCGGACGCCCGGACCACAATCCCCAGCAGCCCCTGGGGCACCAGCGCGCCCGTGACGTGCTAGGAGCGCCCGGAGGCGCTGGTAAAAGGCTGACCCCCACGAGACCAGGGGGGACACCAGACCTAGCCTTACCTTGACTCGAGGAAACCGCCATCGGGCAGCGCAGAGCCGTGAGGGAAACGGCAGGAAGAACACCGGGAAGCACCGGACGCCCGGACCACAATCCCCAGCAGCCCCTGGGGCACCAGCGCGCCCGTGACGTGCTAGGAGCGCCCGGAGGCGCTGGTAAAAGGCTGACCCCCACGAGACCAGGGGGGACACCAGACCTAGCCTTACCTTGACTCGAGGAAACCGCCATCGGGCAGCGCAGAGCCGTGAGGGAAACGGCAGGAAGAACACCGGGAAGCACCGGACGCCCGGACCACAATCCCCAGCAGCCCCTGGGGCACCAGCGCGCCCGTGACGTGCTAGGAGCGCCCGGAGGCGCTGGTAAAAGGCTGACCCCCACGAGACCAGGGGGGACACCAGACCTAGCCTTACCTTGACTCGAGGAAACCGCCATCGGGCAGCGCAGAGCCGTGAGGGAAACGGCAGGAAGAACACCGGGAAGCACCGGACGCCCGGACCACAATCCCCAGCAGCCCCTGGGGCACCAGCGCGCCCGTGACGTGCTAGGAGCGCCCGGAGGCGCTGGTAAAAGGCTGACCCCCACGAGACCAGGGGGGACACCAGACCTAGCCTTACCTTGACTCGAGGAAACCGCCATCGGGCAGCGCAGAGCCGTGAGGGAAACGGCAGGAAGAACACCGGGAAGCACCGGACGCCCGGACCACAATCCCCAGCAGCCCCTGGGGCACCAGCGCGCCCGTGACGTGCTAGGAGCGCCCGGAGGCGCTGGTAAAAGGCTGACCCCCACGAGACCAGGGGGGACACCAGACCTAGCCTTACCTTGACTCGAGGAAACCGCCATCGGGCAGCGCAGAGCCGTGAGGGAAACGGCAGGAAGAACACCGGGAAGCACCGGACGCCCGGACCACAATCCCCAGCAGCCCCTGGGGCACCAGCGCGCCCGTGACGTGCTAGGAGCGCCCGGAGGCGCTGGTAAAAGGCTGACCCCCACGAGACCAGGGGGGACACCAGACCTAGCCTTACCTTGACTCGAGGAAACCGCCATCGGGCAGCGCAGAGCCGTGAGGGAAACGGCAGGAAGAACACCGGGAAGCACCGGACGCCCGGACCACAATCCCCAGCAGCCCCTGGGGCACCAGCGCGCCCGTGACGTGCTAGGAGCGCCCGGAGGCGCTGGTAAAAGGCTGACCCCCACGAGACCAGGGGGGACACCAGACCTAGCCTTACCTTGACTCGAGGAAACCGCCATCGGGCAGCGCAGAGCCGTGAGGGAAACGGCAGGAAGAACACCGGGAAGCACCGGACGCCCGGACCACAATCCCCAGCAGCCCCTGGGGCACCAGCGCGCCCGTGACGTGCTAGGAGCGCCCGGAGGCGCTGGTAAAAGGCTGACCCCCACGAGACCAGGGGGGACACCAGACCTAGCCTTACCTTGACTCGAGGAAACCGCCATCGGGCAGCGCAGAGCCGTGAGGGAAACGGCAGGAAGAACACCGGGAAGCACCGGACGCCCGGACCACAATCCCCAGCAGCCCCTGGGACACCAGCGCGCCCGTGACGTGCTAGGAGCGCCCGGAGGCGCTGGTAAAAGGCTGACCCCCACGAGACCAGGGGGGACACCAGACCTAGCCTTACCTTGACTCGAGGAAACCGCCATCGGGCAGCGCAGAGCCGTGAGGGAAACGGCAGGAAGAACACCGGGAAGCACCGGACGCCCGGACCACAATCCCCAGCAGCCCCTGGGGCACCAGCGCGCCTGTGACGTGCTAGGAGCGCCCGGAGGCGCTGGTAAAAGGCTGACCCCCACGAGACCAGGGGGGACACCAGACCTAGCCTTACCTTGACTCGAGGAAACCGCCATCGGGCAGCGCAGAGCCGTGAGGGAAACGGCAGGAAGAACACCGGGAAGCACCGGACGCCCGGACCACAATCCCCAGCAGCCCCTGGGGCACCAGCGCGCCCGTGACGTGCTAGGAGCGCCCGGAGGCGCTGGTAAAAGGCTGACCCCACGAGACCAGGGGGGACACCAGACCTAGCCTTACCTTGACTCGAGGAAACCGCCATCGGGCAGCGCAGAGCCGTGAGGGAAACGGCAGGAAGAACACCGGGAAGCACCGGACGCCCGGACCACAATCCCCAGCAGCCCCTGGGGCACCAGCGCGCCCGTGACGTGCTAGGAGCGCCCGGAGGCGCTGGTAAAAGGCTGACACCCCCCTCGCCCCGCGAGTCGCGCGCGGGAGCGCCCGGGGCTAAGCCCGGGCAAAGGGCGGGCCCTCAGAGGCCCGAGGAGCCTGGCCTGTGCCAGGCACCCTGTTCGGTTGCGATCAGCCAAAGGACATCGACACTGCATAACTGTAAGTTGGCTGCTATACATAATTGAACCTCTTGCTACACGGGGTTTGGCGCGGTAATTGATTATAATTGACTATAAGTCGTATATATCTGTTTTGCGTGCCACATATTGGACCTGCCATGTCTCACCCAGAGACTAGAAGTATGGCTTTAGCTGGGGCAAAGAAACTTACTGGCACCCTAGATGATTTTATAGTGCGCACGCATGCCCTTATCGATGAAGGGATCACACTGATGGACAGAAGGGTGTCCCAAGATCTAGCCATGGCAAAGCGTTCCTCTCTGGGTCACATTGCACAAGCTTGTACACCTAATAATGTATCTGTCCCAAAGTCACTTGTAATCGTTCATAAAGACCAGGGCAGTGATCTACCTGCCACACAGGAAGGTCTGGAGGCAACCCCAAATCTTTCTTTGCTACTGGAAAATGGTCCGGTGGCAATAGAAAACGAAACCATTGATAGTACCCTAATAGAAAGGGGGAGGAAGGAGGGGGCTATTCCTAAATTAAAGAGTAGTAAACCAAAGTCGACTAAAACCACTACTCGTAAAGGGAAAAAAGCCCAGACTGGTAAGATTCATGACCCAATCCAGTTGGATCCCACCCTATCAAATGTATGCACAAACCCAGACGCTCATACTAATACTAACGGTGCCACGGGTGGTCCTCGGGTAAGTGTGGGCTTAACATTAAGCTTGCCAGATGAAACCATCCTGGATAGCAGTTTGGAGGGGATATTGGAATTAAGTGGGGTAGTTGATAATCAAGCTAGAGGGAACGAAGACAGTAGTAGCCTAAGCATGGCTAATAATAACATCTTTGCTATGCTAAAAATTCTCTTGGAACCCATTGAGGTCAGGCTACGATGTCTGGAAACAATACTGACTAATATCCATAAAGATATTAGTGCCCCTAGCTTCAATTCGAACAATAAAATTTCTGAAAAGAAATCAACTACGAATAGACCACCCACAGCTGCTAAAAGCGACGGTAATATCAATCCACCTCTAAAAACTACTTCTATTCCACCTCCAAAACCCACCACTAACCCACCTCTAAAGGTTATATCAACACCAAAAAATCCCACAATCATTGACCAAACAGCCCCACCCACGCAAATTCCTAAGGATAAAGTTAATGAAGAAAAGAGGGAGACACGCAGAAACATACACTTACCACCAGAAGCCTCAACATATGTTGTGGTCCTTACTGGAGTACCCCAACCTGCTGATAAATCATATGAAAATAATGGGGGACTAGTTAATAAAACAATACATTGGTTAAATGATAACTACCCCCTCCCCCCAGCCTTCAAAAGCAATATCCTCATGGTTGAAAGGGCTCCTTGGGTGGGGTACAATAATAATAATAAAAAAAGGATACAAGGTGATTGTGTAGTAATAACCTTTGAGAATCCCCGCACCGCACAATTTATTACATCAAGGCCCCCAAGAAATCATGGTCTGTCAGTCGTGGCTAGGCCATTATCCCATTTTTACCCGGAGGGTGAACAACCGGACAATAGGTGGAGTTGGACCAGGGAAAACCGCCGCTATGGTGGTAATACTGGCCAGTTCCCTGATAACAACTACCACAATATACCGTGGAATGGGAGGCATGACGATGGTTGGAACATTGTGAAACACAAAGTCAGGCCTCCTTATTTCCACCCACAGGGCTTTGATCCAGGATGGATAGGCAATGTTCAAATTCCCCCGTTTTTCCCATGCTATAATCGGTTTGACTGCTTGGAAGCAGTGGATTGACTCCCCAAGATTAAGGAAGATAACTGCCTACCTATTAACCCTGCAGTCCAGGATTCTACAAGTTGTCTGGGGGAGGAGGAAACCACAGAAATACAGGGGGGAAATGAGCACATACAAGAGAGCCAGGCTAACAGCTCAGGGGATACTGTAGATATGTCTTCTGTAAATAGAGATTCCTGTACGGTATTATTTTGGAATGTGGCTGGGTTAAGACAAAAGATTACAAATCCAAGCTGGGATGAGGCCATTACTGACGTGGGAATATTAGCCCTTCAAGAAACCTGGGCTACCATGCCAATACACCTTAATGGCTACAAAACATACTTCACCCCTGCGGTGGGCGGTGTACACGGAAGACCCAAGGGGGGGTTGATTGTATACATATCAAATCTTTTAGTATATGATAAAATTGTTTTTTCCCCTGGATCCAGCTACTACCAAAAAATCGTGATACACACTAGGAAGGGTCCAAAGATGGTTCTTTTTAATTTCTATAATAACTGTTCAGATAGCATGATCAAGGATGTACTTGATACACTAGCCCTAGAAATGCAAAATGAATTTGATAAGAGTAAGAGGGCGGAAGTTATGATATTATGGGGGGGTGATTTTAACTGTACGCTCTGCAAAAAGGGCCAAAAGGGTATCTGTGGTCTAATGTTGGAACAAGACGTCAATTTGACGCATTTTGAACACACCCTACTAGGCGACTTACTGAATGAAATGATTTTTAATTTTAATCTTGGCTTTGTCAATGAATTAGCACACCACACAACGGCGTTTGCCCCAACCTTTGTCGGGCGAGGTGCTTCAACTATTATTGATTTTAGCTTATGCACACTTAGCTCTGCAAATAGATTGGTTAAAGCAAACATCATGGATCTACCATTGAGTGATCACCTGCCACAGGTATTAAAAATGGAAAACCTATTTACCGTAGCTGACATTAGAGAATGTCAGAACCAAATGGTCCAGGACGTAAGGGTAGGTTCTCAAAATGGCTATAACCTCAAATGGAGCAGATTGGTCCCAGATGATTTTCTGCATAAAATACTGACGAACTGCATGAGTAGCTTTTCTATCTGTTTAGATGAACATGCAGAGAAATGTGAAGTAATAACCCATTTTAGCATTATCTCTAGTAAAATTAAAGAAGCAATGTGGGTTAATAGGAAAAATTCCCTAAAGTCCAATAGGAAATGGTTTGATAGGAAGTGTACTAAGGCCCTAACAAAGCTTAGATATGCAATACATAATAGACCAAAGGATGTAAACCAAATTAGAATTGCAAGGAAGGACTACAACCTGGCATTAAGGGATAGGAAGACCTTGATAAAAAGGGAGGCATGGGATAACCTATGCGACGCATCAAAATCAAAGGATCCGGCGGCTTTCTGGAGGGTTATTAACACCCCCCTCCTATATGAACAAAAAGCACGCATGGAAATCGCCATCTCAGAAGATGAGTGGGTGTCCCATTTTTCCTCCCTCTATATGGCTGTGGAACTAACCTCTGAATCAGGTCAGGAGATGGGGTTGCTAAATCTAGATACATCTAGAACCTTGACTGTGACCCTCCCTGAAGTTACAGCAAGCCTAAAGGCGACCAAGGGGGGCAAAGCAGCAGGTCCAGACGGCATACCAGCTGACCTCTATAAGGCTAACATCGACTTATGGGGGCCACTGTTAGTTCAGCTCTTTAATGCCGTTCTGGCAAATAGCCCAATACCTACCTGGTTTACATCAACAATAGTCCCAATATTTAACCCCATGGCTGCTAAGGCAATTCCCCTCCTGTGCTGGCGATTTTATTTTTACATTGTTTTATGACGAGCTGGGCTCGTCATCAGTGTACGAGGAGGCTACACCATGACGAGCCCAGCTCGTCATCAGCTTGGAAGGGGTTAAGAAAGGGGACAGGCTAAGTTGTACATGCTATAGGCCAATCTCCTTATTGGACTCCTCTATAAAAATTTTGGGAAGAGTGATTTTAGCTAAACTACAAAGCTGGGCCGATGAAACTGGGGTGTTAAGTGACTTCCAATTTGGGTTTCAAAAGGGCCTAGGGACCATAGAGCAAGGTTTGAATCTCTTCACCTTGCAGCAGAAGTATATAAAGGTCAAAAAACAACGTCTATACCTCACATTCGTTGATCTATCATCAGCCTTTGACTGCGTGTCACACACTAAGTTATGGTCAATTATGGCTGATTTGGGGGTAGACAATGCCATTATATGTTTTCTGAGAGAGCTGTATTCTGGGGCCACTGCCAGTGTCAGATTTGGGAAAAACGGTGAATGTAGTAGACATTTTGGGATTGGTCGGGGTGTGCGCCAAGGGTGCGTCCTAGCCCCCTTCCTATTTCTGTTGTACATAAACGGAATGGAAAGGCATCTCGTGCAGGAGGGCAGGGACATGCCCATGGTGAGAGGTAGGCCTGTCCCTGCACTGATGTACGCTGATGATGCTGTTCTGATGGCACGCTCCCCAATGGCTTTGCAAAGTTTGGTTACAGCCTTTAATATCTTCATGCTTGACTTAGATTTGAAAATTAATTGTTCTAAAACTTTATCTATGTATTGTGGGTCCAGAACAAACAAGCATGTGAAGCAAATCTTTGTAAACTCCAATCCCTTAGAAAGGACCCCCACCTTCCCTTATCTAGGGATACTGTTCCATGAAAGTGGCTCATGGACTACAGCTATTCGCGCTAGATCTCTGTTATTCTCTAAGACTATCATGGCCCTAAAATGTTTTATTAAAAAACTAGGTAAAAAACCCATAAAAGAGATTTTAACTGTTTATAATGCAACCTGTATATCGGTAGCCATCTATGGGGCAGGATTATGGGGTTATTCAAATATTACCTCAATTCAAACCCTGGAAAACAAGTTGTTATGTCACATCCTGTCTGTACCCCAATGTACTGCAACAATGATATGTCATGCTGAATTGGGAATATCTTATGTCACTGACATTATTAGAATTCAGCCAGTTCTTCTTTGGCATAGGGTCTGGACAAATGAAGAATGTGTTGTTAATCGGGCTATTCTTAAAGACATCATGGTATTGGACAACATCAGGGACTACAAATGGATAGGCTATGTCAGAGACTTTCTTGAAAAAATAAGTTGCCCCCAATACTTTGAGGATCCACAATCAATGGAATACATAACTAGAAGAGATTTGAAATATTTGTGTATGACCTACCTCAAGGAAAAGAGAAATATAGAGGAGGCAAGAAAAAAGACTGTCTCTGCCCACCAGGATATTATATGTGGAGAGAATTTGCAGCCATATCTTTCACTGTATATGTCTAATCATGAACGGTACCTTTTGACCCGATTTAGATTGAACATAGTTTTCAGGACACTATCATTCCCCGTGATGAATTGTTGGTTAAAGGACTTATGTTTTTGTCCATGTGATGATGTTTCCCAACAATCGGATATACATATTTTATTTTTTTGTAAATTTTATACCTTTCCCCGAAAGAAACTTATCATCCCTATTCTTAAAGACCTAAATGTTTACAGATGCCGCCTAGCGTTTACAGAGTGCCAGAAAATGGATACTGTTTTTATGGTCGCTTCTATTGCAGAATTTTTAAAATTGGTTTTTAAATGTCGTAAATCAATGCAAATGGATTGATCTTTTTTATTGTATACATGAAATTTAAGATTGTTCGTATGGATTTAATTTTGTTGTTTTTTGTATTACGTAATTTTAAATGGAAATATACTTACTCTACTTTTTGTAAATTGCACCTTACATGCTACTTTTATGGTTATCCTGTATTTTTAACCGAATAAAGTACTTTTGAATCTTTGAATCTACACCCTATAATCCCAGCAGGCTCAGGGAACATGGTAGAAAATAATGTTTAGTATGCCTGAACTCAGAATAATAAAATACTTCTTTTAGTAAAGTTTATTTTAATATCCTGTGTTTGCAAATGATACTTTTAGAAAGTTAGCATTTGCTTGTCTAACCATTTCAGCCCGCCTCTGCAGTATGTGTATCTGACTGTCTTGGTTGTGTGAGTGACAGGGCTGGGGGATGACAGGTGGTGAATGCAAGGATTACACCTTAGTGGGAGGTAGGAGTGGCCCTGGACTCTTGATGGGTCTGTGCTCTGCCACCACAATGCTGGCTCTGCCCCCTGGGGAGCGACTGATGACTCAGCCGGCACCTGGCCCAGGATGGGCGAAGCACTGTCAACAAGGTACTCCTGGCTGCCCCTGTCCACACAATGCTGGCTCCACCTCCTGTGGAGCGTCTGATGTGCCTGCCCCTCACACTGAAAGCAGAAGTCAGAGTACCCCCAACACAGTGCTCAGAGACTGAAAGTGGTTGTGCAAAGGCCCCACTGGCCTGTAAGAACAAAAGAAATGCAGTATAAAAGTAGGAGCCCTGCTCCTAAGAAATCAGGATCCTGTTTCCCACAAAGAACCTCTGCCCAACTAGAAGGAGAAGAAGACGCTGGAAGGACTGGCCTGCTGCTTGCCTTGCTGAGAAAGGAGAGGAGAAGACTTTTGAAAAGACTTTGCTGACTTGTGCTTTGAAACATTCTCCAAGGGCTTGATTGAGCTTGCCCCCTGAACGGAACCCCAGGACCAGTGGGTTCTCCTGTGCTTTGGCTCGTCCCCTGCCTGAGGCCGAGTATTTCGTCCCGCCGGAGGTAAAGTCTGCCTCCTCTCGCCCCCTCCTAGGGCCGTGGTACCCGGGAGCCAGCCTGCCCACTTGCCCTTGAGTGCCTCGCTCCACTCGGAGTCGCTCTCTGCCCCAGGGCTAAGGCCGGCCGCTCCTCTACCCCCGCCTGCTTCAGGGAGCACTTGAGTGAGACTTCAGCCCCTCCCGCCGGAATCCCGGGGACGAGCAGCCTGCAGCCTGCAGCCTGGACAGCCGCCCTGCATCTGATTGCACCCGGCCGCCCCGCCTTGCTCTGCCCCCCCCAGGAGAGGCCGCACCGCACTGTGAAGGGAGCCCCCCTCTGTACCCGGTACTGAGGGCTCCTGTGCTGTGCCTTGCCTCCCGGAGATCCTCCGCTTTGAGAAGGGACCCCTCTGCACTGATCGAACCGAGTCACACTGCTCGTGCCTGACTCAGCTCAAATTCGAAATAAAGAAGCATTCCTGAAGACGACATCGGGCTAGGGGCCCGCAACGTTTTATTTCCCCGTCAGCCTTCCCTGTGCCTTGGCCCAAGAGGCTCCTCTCCCTGCTCCTCACTGCAGCCAGGAGCCCCCACCTCTAGAAAAGGCCCGGGGTTCCTCCAGGCTCCTCTCATCCCCTGCTTGCTGCTCCGCAGCTCAGCCCCCACCTCCGGAAAAAGCCCAGGGTTTGTCAGGCCCCTCTCTGGTCTCCATTCAAAGCACACCGCGAGATGTATGTATGTATGTATGTATAGGCATTTATATAGCGCACTACTTACCCGTAGGGTCCCAAGGCGCTTCGACCGCTGCGAAACCCTTCCTGGCTTCCCTGAGAGATGGTCCCTTAATGGGTATCTCCAGGGTGAGACCAGGCATCCCCGGCGGTCTGGTGGGGCCGTTAGTGAAGATGAGGCAAGCTAATGCCCAGAGTTGCCGAGTGTGATCGCTGATCAGAGTGGGCACCGAGGCGAGAGAATTATCGAGTCCGCTGACCCTGGTCCAGAAACCTGCCGCGCCGGGAATCGAACCCTGGTCCCGGGCCGTCCTCTGCTCTCGGGTCTGCCGCCTCTAACCAGTGAGCCACACTACTTCACGAGATGCGTGAGCATTGGTAGGGCCCGGGCTTTTCTTCTGTGTGGAGCCCAGAGGAGCGCTGCGAACCCCACAGAGGCGCTTGGGAGCGCAATACCTTCCAGGAACAGGGCAAGAGGCCCCATTATTGCATAACTGGAACTGAGAGAACTGTGTTAGAAGTGATTTTCCAAGGAAATCCACATTTGAACTTGAAACTAAAGAAAAGCTTGCCTATTTACAATCTGTGGCCTCACCAAAAACGTTATTAGTCTTGTGATAAGTCTGACTGCTCATATATATATTTTACATAAAGGAACGTATTTTTTTTACAATACCTGCCTGGTGTCCATTCGTGGGGGGATTGGCATATGTTACTGTGTGTGTTATTACAAATGCTTAACTCCATAACGCCTGAAGAATAGCCTTGGCTGCTCACGCCACGCACCTAGAGGGTGAGCAAGGGTAATTCTAAGGGGTCATCCTTCGCCCTGACTTAGAGGAGAGGGTCCCTGCTTGTCACAAGTGAAAACTTGCGCCAACCAGAGACCCCCAATTCTAACATTGGACGCAGCGGTGAGGATTTGTGAATTTGCATTTGTAGTTGACATACAGTGAATTGCTGATCACCACATAGTGAGAGCAGACCTATAACGCAGCCACAGATATCCATTTTGTTTAATTTTGCTGGGAGATCTCCATGTGCTGGTGAAACGTCATGCCTGGTTCAGTGAAGATGGAAAAGGCAGCAACCAGATGCCTGTCGCCAGAGGAGTTGGCAGACAGGGCAGCAACCAGGGCACATGAAATGGAGATGGCGAGATTAAAAGGACAATTGGAAATGGAGAAGCAGAAATTAGCAATGGAAGCGCAAAAACGCCAAAGAGCTCACTACTTGAGGATGAGAGAACTTGATTTGGAGCTTGAAGCCAGGAGGGCTTCAGCCCAACATCCAGAGATGTGTGTAGCTCACAGATTGAGCTTTGCTGAGTTGGAGGTGGAGTCCAGCTCAGCTGGTGGCAGCAACATTCAGGTATCTAGTGCTGACAGCATAGTGCGCGCACCTAGAGATATGGCACCTGACTTGGAGGGGGTTAACTTACACCAGGAGGTTCAAGGGCATGAGGTAGCTCCAGTAGTGCGCAGCGTCCCTGAAGGGAATAGGGTGGCTGGCGTAGGAGTTCATGGTCCTAGTGGTGGGAGGGATTCCCCCATGGTTGAGGTCCTGGTGGGTGAGTGTAAGGACCGCCCAGAAGAGTGTGGGTTGTGTGACAGAGACAGTCTGCTACTGTCTGGCCAGTCTCAGGAGAATGGTGTGGAGTATGTGTGTGAGGCGCTGGATGGTGAGGTGAAGGATAGTTTGGTTAACCCTGCTAGGGGGCTGTGTAATCCAATTGTGGGAGAGCATACTTTAAGTCCCAGTTTTCCAGAGCTATGCCAACACCTGTTTGAGAGTGAGTTCTCTGACCCCAGGGAGCTCACATTGGAGGCAGACCTTGTGGTGGATTCCAGAGGGTCTGGAGAGGCATTGGGGTGTGATCCTGTGGGGAGTGGCTCAGGTAACTTCCAGCCCAGAGTGGTGGAAGTGGCGCGGAGTAGCCCAGCTAGGTCCTGTAGTAGTGAGAGGGGTGTAGGGCCTCACGTCCTGTCCTTAAGGGGAAGGAGTGAGAATGGGTTTTGTCCCGGTAGTGCCCAACCTCAGTCTCAGAGCCTGGATGGTTCTTTAAGGGAACACCAGGTGGGGAGCCTAGGCTGTCCGGAGAAGTCACCCTCTGAGGGGGATCCCCCAGTGGCTAGAGAACGTGGAGGCTCTGTAAACAGAGGTCCAGTAGTTCTGGTATCTGGCAGTACCGCTCCAGTTGGGAGGGTGCAGAGGTCCAGATGGAGGGGCGAGAGGGGGAAAGAGTCCCCAGTGGAAGAACCAGTGGGTCAGGGGCCAACCAGCAGGGCTGCGTCCCCAGTGAATGACCAGGGGGACACCACTTCTGTTCTGGGGGATCTTCCCACACTGTCAGAGGGACAGGGGTTGGGAGATCTGCGCCAGGCAGACTGTCGCACGGCACATGAGCTATGTGCCACCCTCAGGGGGGGCATGCGTGCTCCCCGGGAAGTCCTGTTGCGCCAGGCAAGGGTTCAACTGCAGGGTTGGGTCCCTGAGTTGGAGAGCCAGGTTCAGGTGTTGTCTGACCTGGAGGGTGGGGCCACTGTAATAAGTGTCCTGACTCATGTCACTTCTAGGGGTACCACTCCAGTGGGGAGTGGGCAGTACTCTGGAAGGGGGTGCAGAGGGAGGGACTCCTTGCCTCTGACCCCGGTGCCGTTTGAGGGTTTAGACCCTAGGATAGAGGGCCAGGTGCAGGTTGTCCCCCCTGACCTGGTGCCCCAGTTGCAGGATAGCACCCCTGAACTGGTGGGCGAATTGTGCAGGTCACCTGCCACAGGTACCCTGACAATTCTGGAAGGGGGTACCACTCCAGGTGGGAGGGTACAGAGCCCCAAGGAGGAGGACCGGGTGTGGGAGAGCCCACCCCAGTCTTTGGTCCAACCGCCAGGTACAGGCCTGGGGCTAGTGGGTCAGTGCCAGGATATCATACCTGGACTGACAGAAGAGAGAATGGACAAAAGGTGCCAAGCACCTGGGGCTACTGCCCCACGCTCTCTGAGGCCACAGAGGTTTGGGAGCCCTGAGATGCATGAGGCCTGGGCCTCCACCCCGACTACTGTCAGTGGCCACTGTGAGTTGATGTCTGTCTGTTGGGACACACCTGTGAGCAAGTTAAGGTTAGAGGCTGCACAGGTGGGGTCCACAGAGGAAGAGAAGGGTGCCCCATGGATTAGCTTGGTGGACCCTGAGAGTATGGACAGAGGATTTGAAATAGGTACAGATTGGCGTAGAACTGGAATGTGCCCCTGCTGTTGCGGGCCAGGTCCATGTTCTATTGCCCAAAGCAGGGAAGCCCATCACAGTGGTGATTGGTCTACCCTGCGTTTTGGCTGGAAGGGGGTTGTGTTGGACTTGGCCCTCTTGGCAGGGTCATCCCTGAACTTTATGCCTTCCTCCAATATCTCTCTGACCTGTTTTTGTTGGTTTAATGACTGTGGGCACTTTACCACTGCTGACCAGTGCTAAAGTGCATTTGCTCTCCCTATATAAAGTGTAACTGTGATTGATACTCCTGATTGGTTCATTGGATTTACTGTCAGTCCCCAGTAAAGTGCACCAGGAGTGCCAGGGCTTGTAAATGCCAATACTGCTAGTGGGCCTGCAACGCTGTTTGCGCCACCCACAGAAGCAGCCTTTTTAAAATGTGTCTAGGGTCTGCCATTGCAGAACCTGCGTGCAGTCTGGTACTGTCATGCTGGCTGGGCAAGTGCACACACTTGCCAGCCTCTAAACCTTCCCTTAACTTCATATTAGTCACCCCTATGGTAGGCCCTTGGGCAGGGTGCATTGTAAGTGTAAGGTAGGACAAGCCCTGATGTGTGTGGCATGTTATAATAGTGAATTACAGCCAAATTCGTTTTTCACTATTGTAAGGCTACCTGCTCCCTTTAGGCCAGATGGGCTGCTGGAATTATTACACCCTATAATCCCAGCAGGCTCAGGGAACATGGTAGAAAATGATGTTTAGTATGCCTGAACTCAGAATAATAAAATACTTCTTTTAGTAAAGTTTATTTTAATATCCTGTGTTTGCAAATGCTACTTTTAGAAAGTTAGCATTTGCTTGTCTAACCATTTCAGCCCGCCTCTGCAGTATGTGTATCTGACTGTCTGGGTTGTGTGAGTGACAGGGCTGGGGGATGACAGGTGGTGAATGCAAGGATTACACCTTAGTGGGAGGTAGGAGTGGCCCTGGACTCTTGATGGGTCTGTGCTCTGCCACCACAATGCTGGCTCCGCCCCCTGGGGTGCGACTGATGACTCAGCCGGCACTTGGCCCAGGATGGGCGAAGCACTGTCAACAAGGTACTCCTGGCTGCCCCTGTCCACTCAATGCTGGCTCCACCTCCTGTGGAGCGTCTGATGTGCCTGCCCCTCAAACTGAAAGCAGAAGTCAGAGTACCCCCAACACAGTGCTCAGAGACTGAAAGTGGTTGTGCAAAGGCCCCCCTGGCCTGTAAGAACAAAAGAAATGCAGTATAAAAGTAGGAGCCCTGCTCCTAAGAAATCAGGATCCTGTTTCCCACAAAGAACCTCTGCCCGACTAGAAGGAGAAGAAGACGCTGGAAGGACTGGCCTGCTGCTTGCCTTGCTGAGAAAGGAGAGGAGAAGACTTTTGAAAAGACTTTGCTGACTTGTGCTTTGAAACATTCTCCAAGGGCTTGATTGAGCTTGCCCCCTGAACTGAACCCCAGGACCAGTGGGTTCTCCTGTGCTTTGGCTCGTCCCCTGCCTGAGGCCGAGTATTTCGTCCCGCCGGAGGTGAAGTCTGCCTCCTCTCGCCCCCTCCTAGGGCCGTGGTACCTGGGAGCCAGCCTGCCCTCTTGCCCTTGAGAGCCTCGCTCCACTCGCAGTCGCTCTCTGCCCCAGGGCTAAGGCCGGCCGCTCCTCTACCCCCGCCTGCTTCAGGGAGCACTTGAGTGAGACTTCAGCCCCTCCCGCCGGAATCCCGGGGACGAGCAGCCTGCAGCCTGGACAGCCGCCCTGCATCTGATTGCACCCGGCCGCCCCGCCTTGCTCTGCCCCCCCAGGAGAGGCCGCACCGCACTGTGAAGGGAGCCCCCCTCTGTACCCGGTACTGAGGGCTCCTGTGCTGTGCCTTGCCTCCCGGAGATCCTCCGCTTTGAGAAGGGACCCCTCTGCACTGATCGAACCGAGTCACACTGCTCGTGCCTGACTCAGCTCAAATTCGAAATAAAGAAGCATTCCTGAAGACGACATCGGGCTCGGGGCCCGCAACGTTTTATTTCCCCGTCAGCCTTCCCTGTGCCTTGGCCCAAGAGGCTCCTCTCCCTGCTCCTCACTGCTGCCAGGAGCCCCCACCTCTGGAAAAGGCCCGGGGTTCCTCCAGGCTCCTCTCATCCCCTGCTTGCTGCTCCGCAGCTCAGCCCCCACCTCCGGAAAAGGCCCAGGGTTTGTCAGGCCCCTCTCTGGTCTCCATTCAAAGCACACCGCGAGATGCGTGAGCATTGGTAGGGCCCGGGCTTTTCTTTTGTGTGGAGCCCAGAGGAGCGCTGCGAAGCCCACAGAGGCGCTTGGGAGCGCCATACCTTCCAGGAACAGGGCAAGAGGCCCCATTATTGCATAACTGGAACTGAGAGAACTGTGTTAGAAGTGATTTTCCAAGGAAATCCACATTTGAACTTGAAACTAAAGAAAAGCTTGCCTATTTACAATCTGTGGCCTCACCAAAAACATTATTAGTCTTGTGATAAGTCTGACTGCTCATATATATATTTTACATAAAGGAACGTATTTTTTTACAATACCTGCCTGGTGTCCATTCGTGGGGGGATTGGCATATGTTACTGTGTGTGTTATTACAAATGCTTAACTCCATAACGCCTGAAGAATAGCCTTGGCTGCTCACGCCACGCACCTAGAGGGTGAGCAAGGGTAATTCTAAGGGGTCATCCTTCGCCCTGACTTAGAGGAGAGGGTCCCTGCTTGTCACAAGTGAAAACTTGCGCCAACCAGAGACCCCCAATTCTAACATTGGACGCAGCGGTGAGGATTTGTGAATTTGCATTTGTAGTTGACATACAGTGAATTGCTGATCACCACATAGTGAGAGCAGACCTATAACGCAGCCACAGATATCCATTTTGTTTAATTTTGCTGGGAGATCTCCATGTGCTGGTGAAACGTCATGCCTAGTTCAGTGAAGATGGAAAAGGCAGCAACCAGATGCCTGTCGCCAGAGGAGTTGGCAGACAGGGCAGCAACCAGGGCACATGAAATGGAGATGGCGAGATTAAAAGGACAATTGGAAATGGAGAAGCAGAAATTGGCAATGGAAGCGCAAAAACGCCAAAGAGCTCAGTACTTCAGGATGAGAGAACTTGATTTGGAGCTTGAAGCCAGGAGGGCTTCAGCCCAACATCCAGAGATGTGAATAGCTCACAGATTGAGCTTTGCTGAGTTGGAGGTGGAGTCCAGCTCAGCTGGTGGCAGCAACATTCAGGTATCTAGTGCTGACAGCATAGTGCGCGCACCTAGAGATATGGCACCTGACTTGGAGGGGGTTAACTTACACCAGGAGGTTGAAGGGCATGAGGTAGCTCCAGTAGTGCGCAGCGTCCCTGAAGGGAATAGGGTGGCTGGCGTTAGAGTTCATGGTCCTAGTGGTGGGAGGGATTCCCCCATGGTTGAGGTCCTGGTGGGTGAGTGTAAGGACCGCCCAGAAGAGTGTGGGTTGTGTGACAGAGACAGTCTGCTACTGTCTGGCCAGTCTCAGGAGAATGGTGTGGAATATGTGTGTGAGGCGCTGGATGGTGAGGTGAAGGATAGTTTGGTTAACCCTGCTAGGGGGCTGTGTAATCCAATTGTGGGAGAGCATACTTTAAGTCCCAGTTTTCCAGAGCTATGCCAACACCTGTTTGAGAGTGAGTTCTCTGACCCCAGGGAGCTCACATTGGAGGCAGACCTTGTGGTGGATTCCAGAGGGTCTGGAGAGGCATTGGGGTGTGATCCTGTGGGGAGTGGCTCAGGTAACTTCCAGCCCAGAGTGGTGGAAGTGGCGCGGAGTAGCCCAGCTAGGTCCTGTAGTAGTGAGAGGGGTGTAGGGCCTCACGTCCTGTCCTTAAGGGGAAGGAGTGAGAATGGGTTTTGTCCCGGTAGTGCCCAACCTCAGTCTCAGAGCCTGGATGGTTCTTTAAGGGAACACCAGGTGGGGAGCCTAGGCTGTCCGGAGGAGTCACCCTCTGAGGGGGATCCCCCAGTGGCTAGAGAACGTGGAGGCTCTGTAAACAGAGGTCCAGTAGTTCTGGTATCTGGCAGTACCGCTCCAGTTGGGAGGGTGCAGAGGTCCAGATGGAGGGGCGAGAGGGGGAAAGAGTCCCCAGTGGAAGAACCAGTGGGTCAGGGGCCAACCAGCAGGGCTGCGTCCCCAGTGAATGACCAGGGGGACACCACTTCTGTTCTGGGGGATCTTCCCACACTGTCAGAGGGACAGGGGTTGGGAGATCTGCGCCAGGCAGACTGTCGCACGGCACATGAGCTATGTGCCACCCTCAGGGGGGGCATGCGTGCTCCCCGGGAAGTCCTGTTGCGCCAGGCAAGGGTTCAACTGCAGGGTTGGGTCCCTGAGTTGGAGAGCCAGGTTCAGGTGTTGTCTGACCTGGAGGGTGGGGCCACTGTAATCAGTGTCCTGACTCATGTCACTTCTAGGGGTACCACTCCAGTGGGGAGTGGGCAGTACTCTGGAAGGGGGTGCAGAGGGAGGGACTCCTTGCCTCTGACCCCGGTGCAGTTTGAGGGTTTAGACCCTAGGATAGAGGGCCAGGTGCAGGTTGTCCCCCCTGACCTGGTGCCCCAGTTGCAGGATAGCACCCCTGAACTGGTGGGCGAATTGTGCAGGTCACCTGCCACAGGTGCCCTGACAATTCTGGAAGGGGGTACCACTCCAGGTGGGAGGGTACAGAGTCCCAAGGAGGAGGACCGGGTGTGGGAGAGCCCACCCTAGTCTTTGGTCCAGCCGCCGGGTACAGGCCTGGGGCTAGTGGGTCAGTGCCAGGATATCATACCTGGACTGACAGAAGAGAGAATGGACAAAAGGTGCCAAGCACCTGGGCCTACTGCCCCACGCTCTCTGAGGCCACAGAGGTTTGGGAGCCCTGAGATGCATGAGGCCTGGGTCTCCACCCCGACTACTGTCAGTGGCCACTGTGAGTTGATGTCTGTCTGTTGGGACACACCTGTGAGCAAGTTAAGGATAGAGGCTGCACAGGTGGGGTCCACAGAGGAAGAGAAGGGTGCCCCATGGATTAGCTTGGTGGACCCTGAGAGTATGGACAGAGGATTTGAAATAGGTACAGATTGGCGTAGAACTGGAATGTGCCCCTGCTGTTGCTGGCCAGGTCCATGTTCTATCGCCCAAAGCAGGGAAGCCCATCACAGTGGTGTTTGGTCTACCCTGCGTTTTGGCTGCAAGGGGGTTGTGTTGGACTTGGCCCTCTTGGCAGGGTCATCCCTGAACTTTTTGCCTTCCTCCAATATCTCTCTGACCTGTTTTTGTTGGTTTAATGACTGTGGGCACTTTACCACTGCTGACCAGTGCTAAAGTGCATTTGCTCTCCCTATATAAAGTGTAACTGTGATTGATTTCCATGATTGGTTCATTGGGTTTACTGTCAGTCCCCAGTAAAGTGCACCAGGAGTGCCAGGGCTTGTAAATGCCAATACTGCTAGTGGGCCTGCAACGCTGGTTGCGCCACCCACAGAAGCAGCCTTTTTAAAATGTGTCTAGGGTCTGCCATTGCAGAACCTGCGTGCAGTCTGGTACTGTCATGCTGGCTGGGCAAGTGCACACACTTGCCAGCCTCTAAACCTTCCCTTAACTTCATATTAGTCACCCCTATGGTAGGCCCTAGGGCAGGGTGCATTGTAAGTGTAAGGTAGGACAAGCCCTGATGTGTGTGGCATGTTATAATAGTGAATTACAGCCAAATTCGTTTTTCACTATTGTAAGGCTACCTGCTCCCTTTAGGCCAGATGGGCTGCTGGAATTATTACACCCTAAAATCCCAGCAGGCTCAGGGAACATGGTAGAAAATAATGTTTAGTATGCCTGAACTCAGAATAATAAAATACTTCTTTTAGTAAAGTTTATTTTAATATCCTGTGTTTGCAAATGCTACTTTTAGAAAGTTAGCATTTTCTTGTCTAACCATTTCAGCCCGCCTCTGCAGTATGTGTATCTGACTGTCTGGGTTGTGTGAGTGACAGGGCTGGGGGATGACAGGTGGTGAATGCAGGGATTACACCTTAGTGGGAGGTAGGAGTGGCCCTGGACTCTTGATGGGTCTGTGCTCTGCCACCACAATGCTGGCTCCGCCCCCTGGGGAGCGACTGATGACTCAGCCGGCACCTGGCCCAGGATGGGCGAAGCACTGTCAACAAGGTACTCCTGGCTGCCCCTGTCCACACAATGCTGGCTCCACCTCCTGTGGAGCGTCTGATGTGCCTGCCCCTCACACTGAAAGCAGAAGTCAGAGTACCCCCAACACAGTGCTCAGAGACTGAAAGGGGTTGTGCAAAGGCCCCACTGGCCTGCAAGAACAAAAGAAATGCAGTATAAAAGTAGGAGCCCTGCTCCTAAGAAATCAGGATCCTGTTTCCCACAAAGAACCTCTGCCCGACTAGAAGGAGAAGAAGACGCTGGAAGGACTGGCCTGCTGCTTGCCTTGCTGAGAAAGGAGAGGAGAAGACTTTTGAAAAGACTTTGCTGACTTGTGCTTTGAAACATTCTCCAAGGGCTTGATTGAGCTTGCCCCCTGAACTGAACCCCAGGACCAGTGGGTTCTCCTGTGCTTTGGCTCGTCCCCTGCCTGAGGCCGAGTATTTCGTCCCGCCGGAGCTGAAGTCTGCCCCCTCTCGCCCCCTCCTAGGGCCGTGGTACCCGGGAGCCAGCCGGCCCTCTTGCCCTTGAGAGCCTCGCTCCACTCGGAGTCGCTCTCTGCCCCAGAGCTAAGGCCGGCCGCTCCTCTACCCCCGCCTGCTTCAGGGAGCACTTGAGTGAGACTTCAGCCCCTCCCGCCGGAATCCCGGGGACGAGCAGCCTGCAGCCTGGACAGCCGCCCTGCATCTGATTGCACCCGGCCGCCCCGCCTTGCTCTGCCCCCCCAGGAGAGGCCGCACCGCACTGTGAAGGGAGCCCCCCTCTGTACCCGGTACTGAGGGCTCCTGTGCTGTGCCTTGCCTCCCGGAGATCCTCCGCTTTGAGAAGGGACCCCTCTGCACTGATCGAACCGAGTCACACTGCTCGTGCCTGACTCAGCTCAAATTCGAAATAAAGAAGCATTCCTGAAGACGACATCGGGCTCGGGGCCCGCAACGTTTTATTTCCCCGTCAGCCTTCCCTGTGCCTTGGCCCAAGAGGCTCCTCTCCCTGCTCCTCACTGCAGCCAGGAGCCCCCACCTCTAGAAAAGGCCCGGGGTTCCTCCAGGCTCCTCTCATCCCCTGCTTGCTGCTCCGCAGCTCAGCCCCCACCTCCGGAAAAGGCCCAGGGTTTGTCAGGCCCCTCTCTGGTCTCCATTCAAAGCACACCGCGAGATGCGTGAGCATTGGTAGGGCCCGGGCTTTTCTTCTGTGTGGAGCCCAGAGGAGCGCTGCGAAGCCCACAGAGGCGCTTGGGAGCGCCATACCTTCCAGGAACAGGGCAAGAGGCCCCATTATTGCATAACTGGAACTGAGAGAACTGTGTTAGAAGCGATTTTACAAGGAAATCCACATTTGAACTTGAAACTAAAGAAAAGCTTGCCTATTTACAATCTGTGGCCTCACCAAAAACGTTATTAGTCTTGTGATAAGTCTGACTGCTCATATATATATTTTACATAAAGGAACGTATTTTTTTACAATACCTGCCTGGTGTCCATTCGTGGGGGGATTGGCATATGTTACTGTGTGTGTTATTACAAATGCTTAACTCCATAACGCCTGAAGAATAGCCTTGGCTGCTCACGCCACGCACCTAGAGGGTGAGCAAGGGTAATTCTAAGGGGTCATTGTGAGAAGTTGGCCTGGTATGTAATGCTCACTAATTCTAGTGATCACTGTGTACCATGCCAAACAACCCTTATGATGATTGGTTGTAAGTCAACCTTATAGACCAGTTATCCTAGTGGTAACGTGGACAAAGCAGTCTTAGGCTAAACTCTGTAAGGCATGTTATTTTTATTATTAAAATTTTTTATAGAGCGCGTAGTCACCCGGAGGTATCCCAGCATGTGAAGCCAGCTGTATTACCATACACAACCCCCTTGAATACCAAATGAAAGGACACCACACAGATATATATATTGAAAATATAAATAGATTTATTAACTAAAAGTATCGCTTGGACTCTTTATGAGCACAGAAGCACAAGCGTTAAAACACAAGACAGTTTAAAATACACAAAAGTTGCACAATATGGATGAGCCCTAGGGGCCACCTAAACCATATACTAAGAAAGTGGTATAAGAGATACCAATCGGAAAGGAAATAGGCCTAGGGCCTTGGGAATTGCTGGAGCTGATCGGGACTAGCAGTGACTAAGTCGGGAAAGGCCCGCGGGACTCGGGTGCAGTGTTTAAAGTGCACGCACTCACCAATACAAAGTCTATGGTGCGTAAAAAGTACAAAGTTAGTTAGTTCGGAACCTTCCGAGTGACCTAGAAAGCTGAAACTTTAGACACAGGCCCTAGAGGTGTGTACCAGTGTAGGAACACCGGCGGAGCTGAGTTACCTCACCCACAGCAAGCGGGTGCATAGGGTCGAAGTAGTGTCGGGTTTCGTCACGCTGGTCGATGGTGCTTGGAGCTGAAGATGCTGCAGGCGGCTCGACGTGAAGAGTTCCGGTGGATCCAAGGGTGGATCTGAAGATGTGAAGACCTGAAAGCAGAGGGGACAATGTTCAAAGTCACTAGCCAGTGACTACCGTGGAACCAGATTGGAACCAGGCGATGTCGGGTGCAAACAGGCGTTGAGGTGTAGCTTCTCTCTGCAGCCACGTGGACACCGGGGGTCGAGGACGTCCAGGAGTCGGTCACGAGCTGTCCCACGCAGGCTTCTCGCTGTTGGCGGTGTTGGCAACTTGATCGGATCAAACAGGCCTTGGCTAATGCAAGCCACGCAGGAATCGGAAAATGCTTATCACTCGGACCAGCAAGGTCAGAGCGGGTGCTCCTTTCTACAGGAGCAAGGACAAGTCTGGAGCAACCAGACCCGCAGTATAGTTTGTCGGTTTCGTCGCCAAGATGGCCGCTGACCACGTGGCTAGTGGCCGGGATGGCGCGTCGAGTGGCACAATGCAAAAGGGCCCCACGCAGATCGTGGAGATGCTGGGGGGCTGATCTTCGGTGCAAGGGCTGCTCGGTGATGGGGGCTCTCAGTCCCCAAAGCACAACGTCGAGGGTGCCTCGGTTGCTGCGCTGTCAGCTTTTCGGGTGTCTTCCAAGAGGTCCGGTCCCACGTCTCTCGGTGCCTCTACGGGTCCCTTCTTTGCAGGGACTGTGGATCGGGCTGTGAGAAGTCTGGGAGTCTGGGTCTTGTCAGGCTCTGGGCTCGGGCTCCGGCCGGAGGCGGCGGCAAAGCAGACGGTGATTCGCTGGTTGGTACCTGCTTTCACAGGGTGGCCACTCCTAGGCCACAAGGGAGATTCTCTTCAGTCTTCTGAGCAGCAGAATGTCAAAGTCCAGTCTTCTTCTTCGTGTAAAGTTGATTCAGGATGATCTGCTGTGCAATGGCACTGCTCCCACTCTTATTCCCAATCTGAGGGGTGGATCACCTACTAGGTCCCTCCTCTGGGAGGAACCAGGAGGGGGGGGGGGGGGGGTTACACCCCCTTTCCTTTGTCCAGCTCCTCGCCAGGCCTGGGTCTGGAAAGTCCCAGGACCGGTTTGGACTGGCTTATGCACGGGGACACCTTGTGTGCCCCGGGCATGTCTCAATCTATTCAGCCCTGTCCTACCCAATACACAAAACCCTGTCTGGGGTGGTGCTCGCACCTCCCAAGGCAGGAAACCCTTTGTCCAAGCCTCCCTCGCTGGAAGGACTCCCAGCAGCAGGAGGTCAGACTTGTGTCTGTGGTGGCAGCATCCATTTTGTGATGCTGAGGCTCTGGTTAACTTTAACCGGGGTTAAGGCTACACACATGTCGTGTCCCTCTAGAAGGGTGGAATGCTATCCCCGTCGACAGAACTGTCGAGGGGATAGTATTCCAATTCGTATGACACCTTACTCGACATGTTTTGATAAAGCCAAACCAAAGATAGCATATAACCGCGAGGATTATAATGCACTTAAGAGTATATGGTATGGCAATATCCCAGAACAGCTTAGGGAGTGGTTCCCGACAGCTGCAGACAGGCTCAGCTCATGCTAGAGCACCATCTCACATGTAACCACGCACTCTGCCCCCAGGATTGCAGGGGCCTTCCATAAGAATGGTTTACAGGTTAACATGTGTCCAGTTAAGGTTAGATATAGGGATACTATATCTAAGTAAGAGGTGATTACACCAACTTACCCCAGCTGAGTGATCAGCCAGTTGTGTCAAATATGGAGGCCAGGCCAGGGGTGTCACAATACGTGCTGCAGCCCCTGGTAGGCCTTGGATGCACCTATGCCCTGGGTACCTATGGTACACTGTTACAGGGGCCTATAAGGTGCACCAATTCTAATTGTGTTATGCACCTAAGGTACATGGAGTCCATTTTAAGGAGAGAGCAATCAGCCTGGGGCCCTGAATAGCAGGATCCCATGCCAACTATGTCAAAAACCAGCTAAACACCAGGCAAAAAGTTTGGGGGTAACCATAGTCAGATATCCACCTTCCTACACAACCCCCCCTAAACGAAAGGAGATAAGGCTATCCTTGACAAGGTAAGCCTATATTGCCTAAGTGGCCATATAAGGAAGTACCAGCTCTGGCTTGGTAACCCCCTGTCTCATGGTCCACTAAGCAATCCCTCACCCTAAGGGTATCTGAGGGTCTCCACCATAGGGAATCTCTACCTGTGGTGTGTCTTTGCAAAGTCAAAGGCTGGTGTTGAGAGGGAGACTGAAGTGAGATTCCTCTGTAGGACTCAGCTTCCTCCAATCACTCTCCACCAGGTGTGCCTTTCTTTCTTTAACTGAGTTGCACTGTGCTCTCAGGGTCAACCTCTGGCTACCTAAAGCTGGAGGCTGGGTCCCTCTGTTTGGCTTACTGGAGGGACAGTTCAGGTTTGGGTCCCTAGGGTCCCAGGTTTGGCTGTGCCCAACAGAATCCATCTATTGGAGGTCCCTAACTATTTTTAAGGGGGCTCCCTCAGGAGTTTTTAAAGTTCTCACCTCACTAGGACTACTAGTTTTGGTGCCCCTAATCTGTTGATGGGGGCCCTTTGGGTCTCACTGTCCTTCTTGTCCTCTGCAGCCCTGGGCTGAGTAAGGCAAGGTAGACAGGGGCAGGTTACCTGCTCCAGACTGGGTCCCACCGGAGAAGGGTCCACTGCCATCAGAGGCTCTGTCAGGCCAGGCCTAACAACCTCTGGGACAGTTCCTTCATCAGGGGTAAGATCAGTTCCCTGAGGAGGCTGATCCTTTCCTAATGTCTGGTGAGGGGGAGATTTATCTTCCTCCTCCATGCTCTCAGTTTGGGTGGAGTGATCCATCATTTCAGGCTTCACTACCCATGTATCAGTTTGAGTTTGGGCTGTGGCCATCACAGCCCCACCAACCTTTTCAGGAGGAGACTCAGTTTGGGTATGGGCTGTTATCATCACAGCCCTGCTAATCTTTTCAGGAGGGAAGTTAGCTAAAGATGGGGCTGAGGTTTGCTCAGCCCTACCAACCTTTTCAGGAAGGACATCTTGGATTGGGGCTGTAGCCATCACAGCCCCACTAACCTTTCCATGGAGATTTACCATTCTAGAATGGGTTTGCTGTTCAACCTCAGCCCAGGCTGAGATTTCCAAATCATTACCCAGTAGGCAATCTACAGGCAAGTTGGCTGACACTGCCACTCTCTTTGGGCCAGTGACACCTCCCCAGCTAAGATTGACCACTGCCATGGGATGATTGGTTTCTATGCCATCAATGTTTGTCACCTGATATTTGGCATCAGGTAAAAGTTGCCTTGAGGGGACTAGACATTCAGCCACCATGGTGATGCTAGCCCCTGTGTCTCTGAAGGCCTCAACTTCCAAACCATTGATGAGGGGCTCCTGTCTATACTTGCTCAAAGTGTTTGGGCAAGCTGTGAAATTGGCAAACCCCATGCCAGTCTCATAGACAAGAGTATCTGAGTTAGGGGACCTGGATAGGCCAGAGTCCACCTGTCCTCCAAAAGTAAACCCACCCAAATTCTTGGGGGTGCTCGCACCACCTTGGGGACCACTGCTAACAGTGACAGGAGGTGTTGGAGCCTTACCTGGAGGTATATTCTCTTTATTGCCATTTTTGGGACAACAGCTGTCTGTTTTGTAATTCCCAACCTGTTTACAGGGATGACAATAAGGCTTTTTCTGGGTTGAAGAAGTGTCTTGGGACCCACCCCCATTCTTGGAGTTTTGGGGCCCTGGGGAAGTCTTTGCCTTACTTTTATCCCCACCCTTCTCTTGAGGCTTGGTAGTCTCTTTCTTTTGGTCACCACCCTGGTTCTTAGGCTCAAAGCGCACTTACAATTTGATTTAGGAGCGTACCATCGGGGCTCTGTGAGGGGCAGGTGTGACTCAAATGTGTGCAGCGGATGTGCACGTGGACCGTGGTGCGTCAGCACGGCCGATGGGCGGGGGCGCCAACACCTCCGAGGTGTGTCAGTGGCACTGGCCAGCACCCCAAATAAATAAAATCGATGATGCGTGCTCAAATTAACCCCGTGGCCCGCGATACCTGTCAGGCAATGAACCACATCACATGCGAAAGGATACCAAATGAACATTTATCGTGCACAACCACAGAGTATATGCATCTCGGAGCTTAAATATTACCTCATGTCAGGGCCACCCTCCGAGCCATGATTCTTGAAACCCTCTTATGCCCCCACTCTTCGCCTGACATCTGGCTGGTCAGATCATGGCTCGCTCCTGCCTGAATTGGCACTGCGCCTAGAGGCTAACACATACAAAATGTGCCTGAGGCACATTACATAAACACAAACAAACAAAAATTGGTGATTCTATTTTCACCTGATTGAAACTCAACTCCGCCCTTTGATCTGAGAACAATAAAAGAATGAGACTTTCCGATCCATGTGCGAAATAATTAAGCTCCATACAACATTTATCACTAACTCAATGAAGTGGGTCACCAGCCTCTTTTCAGAAGAACACTTGTAAATCACTCTACACAATTAAAATGTTATCATTTTTACTGGTTCTTTATGATATTGCGTTTTTTTAATCTCATATGTAAATATGTAATACTTTTTATTAGCCAATCTCATAAAGCATTCATTCATGACTGGATTGCCTTTTAGCATGGACAGTCTGCATTCTGAGAAACATTAAAAGCATAGTTACTTCTGCCAGGATTTTAACAGACCGAACAGTTCTTTACTACAGGTGCATTAACCCGCTGTAACTGTGCAAACAAGCCAGAATAGGACCGGTTCAAACACACATGTGAAGCCCGGCCATTTCAGGGCACAATAGTTGAGAGAGTTAAATGTATAATAAAAACACATTCTATTTTAGACAGCAAAAGCTCACCTTCTCCTGGCAGATTGCTCATTAGCACACAAAGCGACTGGAGAGTCTGTCACTCCGCTCAGCTGGCCATGAATGACCCCGTTTCAGATGTAAGTGGCCGGGAGTAGGAAATCCTGTTATATCCTGCCAGCCAATTAAACCACTCAAAGACTGCAGCTTCAATCGCCTAACAAGGGCCGGCTGTGTGTGTGGGAACACAGAGCGGCCGCCCCAGCGAGATCCATATTCAAGGAGACAAGAGGGAAGGGAGGCCTAAAAGTACAAAGTGCAGTGTAAAGATTATTTTGCTTAAAGAGATTATATATATATATATATATATATATATATATATATATATATATATATATATATATATATTGTTCCCACCACCGCTGGTAAGGAGTAACGCTGGCGCGGGCGATCCTGTTGCAGCCACCAGCGTGACCAAGCCGTAATGGCGAAACGCGTCGTGGAACTTTTGTCATCTGCCAAATAAAACTCTTGGATATTGCAGCCTTGGGTGTCCTGTTCTCATCATAATCTTTGATAATTTGTGGAGTGGATATATATATATATATATATATATATATATATATATATATATGCATACACACACATATGTGTGTATATATACATACACACATATGTGTGTATATATACATACACACATATATATATGTATATATACATACACATATATATATATGTATGTATATATACATATACATATATATATATATATATATATATATATACACACACACACACACACACACACACACACATACATATACATACACACACATATACATACTTATACACAAACACACAAATGTATATATATATATATATCGATCTCTGGCTCCGAGAAACAGACTTTTGAGCGAGTAAAGTATAATACAGCAATTGCAAGGGTTCGATGGGCCCGGTGCCACAGTACCTGCTGCACCAATGCCAGCTCCTCACCTGGATTCAGTCAGGTATGGTACATATTCAGATATAAATGGGGGGGATGCCCAGCACCTCGCAGCAATGCACTTGCCATGCTGCCCAAGATCAGGCAGTAACCTGGAGTGAACTCTGCGTTTTGATTGGCCGCAAAGCATTAACGTACCATGGGCACTCTCCACTGGATAATAGAGTTGGCAAAACGCTCCAAAAAAATAGACACAGGACAATAACTGCCGAATAAGGTGTGCTTCCACGCCAACGAGGCCCCAAATACTGTACCGTTTTACTCTCCAGATGTTATTCGCCATCTTGACCACAAATTACATTATTCTCGGCCCCCTAGAGGAGTCTCCGTGGGGTGGCGGGATCTGACCAGTGAGGTTGGTACAGTTAGGAGACATATTACAAATTAAAGTATCCGGTTTCAAAAAGAGTTTTCTTTCCGCTTGGTGAGTTTACATACTAGCTTGTGTACTCGAAACGAGCGCGGTCTTCCGGTCGAGTTTGTGCTATATAAAACTGGAGGGGTGGGGGGCGCGGTAGTCACAGAATACACATGACAATCCCTGAAGCACATGAGCCACTATGTATGCGACATCTGTTTGGCGTGTTTGTGTTCCATCTGTGATGACTGCGCGGTACCTGTCACGTGTCTGAGGAGTATGCACACATACTGCCCATGCCAAACTCTCCACTAAAGCCAGATGTTCTCGAACGTAAGAGGACCTTACCTTAAATTGTTATAGAAGCACAATATACGATCACTTCTGTCTCTAACCAATTTCAATATCTGAACGCAAAGAAGGTAAAATAATAATGCTGGTTTAAAAGTACGGTCTAGGAGGCTGACCTTCTAAGTAAATCTTGCGATTGGTTAGAAAAAACACATAACCCGCCCGATAAAGCCGGATCACCAATCCTCAACGCAGTTGCTCCTGACCCTGATAGACTGCTCGTTTGCTCTGGAAAACAGACAACACACAAACGCGCATAGGCTGGCGTTTTCGGCTTTTTGTTGTGGCTTTGCACATTGTGTGATCTGAGGATTGGAAGAGCAGTCTAGAGCCGTATGTGGTGAAAAAATTTATTCTTGGGAAAGCCGGTGGGCTTGCGTTTTCCCAGCCGGCAGCAGTAATGTTAGCAGAAGAGCGTGGATTAGATTTACAGCAGGGACAGCGGGAGGGCTGCGTGAGGTGCAGTTTCTCTTCACTTTAGGATAGATAGTGGGAGAGAGAGAGAGTTATGCGTGCAGTTTATCTCTTTACTTGGACAGAATTGCTTTGTAATAAAGAGTGTCACACATAAGGAAGTTTATATCACTCATACACACACTAGAAATATAAATCTCACACATTACCATTCTAACAATTAGAACAATGTAAACAAGTTAAATAAGGTGACACGGCCTGGTGGCTGTGAAACTGAAAGCACGGCCGGCCGGCCGTGAAAGCCTTTGATGCAGCAGGGGGTGGAGCGGGAAGAGCTGCTGGCGGCACCAAGCTGGGCAACAGATGGCTGGCGATTTGATGCTGTGCACTCGCATTTTAACTCATTGCGCTTGCGCATTTTCTAAAAGCGCACATGCACTGCATCAAATCGCCAGTAAATCGCCAGTCTAGTTAAACTCTACTATAAGCCCTTATAGTCTCGCTCCGCTCAATGCGCATGTGCATTAACAGGCGAGACCTAATTAAAGGAAAATGTTTCATTTTTTTATTTTTTATTCATCGTGTTTTCCCAGCAGGC